>NC_051163.1:77173256-77213836 GCF_013339745.2 Dermacentor silvarum | reverse complement strand
AGTTTCGAGATCGCTAAAGTAGAAACCAAAAAATGGGCGCCTCCGAGAGTGGTGCACGTGCTTGGAAAGATCCCCGATCTTGTGATTCTGCTGTGTCTACGGCTGATTTTATAGATCGAGCAGCAGCGAGTCTGAGCATGCTGCCATATCATCGGACTTTGACTCTGAGAGCGATGATGACGCATACCAGCCCAGAACATCGGCGGCTGCGCGTCTAGCCCAACTGTAGTGCTTGAAGTTAAATTTTTGTAGAGGAATACCTGTTCAATGAAAAACTTTTCTTTTTTCGGAGATAGTGCCTATTAGATGGTAATACATTTTGTATATCTCATAATTTTGTTATATTTTTTTCTTAGTAGATACAAGCGTGTCTTTACAAACTGTCTTTAATTTTATCCCACAATGTTGATTTTGGCAATTTATATCTTTTTTATGACATACATCTTGTTAATAAATCTTTTATGCTTGAAATGTGCATTCATTCTGCTTTTTGTTTATGGATTATATAAAATATTGAGTGCAGTAGTTCCTTCAGAAAAAAAAAAGAATATGGCATAACCTACTAAAAACACCTATTTTCCCCATGGTAGGGAAAGAGTGAAAGTACAGAGTCACAATTTGTTTTTGTTTATTTTTCTTATCCTCATGATTTTTTTTTTTTTACTCTTTCTTCAGGAGGAGTACTCAAATGACGAGCTCCTCCACATTCACATCGACCCGCTCTCCAATGGTCGGTACACTCAAACAGATGGGACCTTGACAATTCATAGCCCTGATCAGGTGTGTTCACTAATTAAGTTTCTTGTCGCCCTTCTCCCCTCGTATCTCCAGAGTGACTAGGAGAGTGCACTTCTACCCAATGCTACTGTTAGGCATAATTGTGTCCTTGCTATATGCTAAATTCCACTGGTCAATTTGTAAGAGTTTTCTGAATCCTTGAACCAAACACCAGGTTGTCGCAGAAGTTTGCTGTGTGTGCCCGCTACTGGAAACATTGAGACTTCTGCTGAATCCTGAATGAGAGGAGGGGAACCGAGGGGCTCGATCTATAAAAATCACCGCATATCCACGAAGTGAAGAATGATGAGTGAGCGAAGCACCGGGGGATCATTCGGGCAAAACGCCGGAAGCGCTCTCCGGAATCCGGAAGCGGAACCGCAAGTGGAACCGGAACTGGAAGCCGGCTTCCGGTTCCAGTTTCCGGAAGCTGGAACTTAGCGTACATATACTATATATGCATATGGAGATGAGACTAGGAGAGGAGGGGGAGGAGGATGCGCAAGCGCAGTAGGGGTGTGGACGCCGCACGGCGGAAGGAGGGAGTGACATAGCCCCGACCATAAGCTGCTTCGCATCTAAAACACAGCTCTTAGGCACCCGTCCCTGCGTTGAGCATCGGCGTCCCTCAGCAAACAAGCAAAGTGAAGGATGAAAGAGCGAATGCGGAGCGCTGTGGGGGATGAAAGACAGCAATAGCGAAGAGCGTGCAGGAGGGAAGTGGAGGAGGAGGCTACAGTGAAAGCATAAAGCGGAGAAAGGGAGTATGGTGAAAGGGTGAGGAGGAAAGCGGAGTGCCGCACGAGACTACGAGATGGTGCTATACTATTTGTAATCTGATTATACGCGCAACGCGAATTCTGTAGTATTTTGTGGAAGCCACGCGGGCACCAGCGATTATGCTGGAACCTTCGACGAGTCATGTATAAAAGCCAACGCGCTTGACCCGCAGACCAGATTTTCACCGATCGCCTCTATCGTTATGCTTGAGTGTTACTTGTTTTGCTGGGCACAAGTTCGCCCAATAAAGAGTTAAATTTGTAACTCACAGTTTCGACAATGTGTCATTCTTCACTGTCACTACCATGTGACAATATAATAATAATACGAAATAGTGTCAGCCAGTTCTTTCTGAACAATGAGCGACGCAACCAGTGAAAGTACTTCGTCTGCCGCTACTGCTAACCGAGCTGCCCGAGCAGAGGCTCAGTGCCGCCGCCGAGAGGACCCCGTCATTCAGAATCAAATTCTTTGCCACAATACATCGCGAATTCAAAACAACTAAACAGCTGCACACAAAATTCGCATTAGGGAGTATCGTAATCATCGGTGAATTTTTTTAGTCACAACCATAAATGCCAACAGACAATGAAGCCAAGAAAGCATAGGGGAAATTAACTGTGTTTTTTTAACAAAATGTAGAATTACTAAGGAAACAGGAAATGAACTTGACGAAAGGCAACTTCTTTGTGCTAAGGGGTGCCCTAAGGAGGCGTGAAAAGAATCGGAGAACCTGAAGAGCAAAGTTGCTCACTTGCTATTTTACTATTCTGAAAAGAAAACTTGCTGCACATGCAAGGTCGGAGCCACATTTCCCAAAGTTTGCGTGCGGTGCTCTACCTGTATGTTCATGTATGCTTACTAGATTTGTCGTCCCTGGGTGTGTTAGCTAGCGCGACCCGTGGCCGTGATGGCAGATGAGGACCATTCATTTCTTCTAATGTATTTATAAGATGTGAAGGCATCGGGGCAGCTTCAGTGTTGCTACTTCTGTTGTCTATAGCCTTTCATTAGTGTAAAATGCATCTATCATGCAGAAAGGCGTAGTGTTGTCTGCTGATGCATATGCAGTGCGTTAGGACATGACACATTCGTTCCTTCAGTTAGCTGAAGTGATACAGCAAGCTTGAATTTCTGGCCGAATGTGGGCCCTGATAGTGGAGCAAGAGTGCTACTCTGTCATAGTGGGATTCGATTGACGTGAACTTGCTCCATACTGACCAACGGAATACAAGCTCTTCAAACAGGAGAAAATAACAACAAAATTTTCAGAATAGATAAGTGGCATTCACCAGGTCAAAAAAAAAAAAATTCTGGCTCTCCCGTAATCGAGAGTAGATGTAAGCATGAAATGGGCTACCATATGGTGTCTTTTGCTGCCTGTGGTGCCGCCACTGCTTTAACCGCTTTTATTCTTCCAACAGTGCAGCGCGCTCACCGTCTATTGCTACTTTTTCTTCTTGTCGCGTTGAGGTAGTTGCCTGCAAATGTGCGGTCAGCCCACGGACCGCTGGCGTTGAAAAGAGCACAGGCAACTCTGTCTCAGTGCCAAAAGATGACAATTAAGTGTATGGTGCCCTTTATCTATCTTTTGAACATCGCTAATGGAAATGTCAAATAAAACTTCAGAGTACTAGAAGTTACAGCTTGAGTGATATTGTGAACTAACATTAGGAAGAAATCGGAAGCAATATTTCTTATAACTTGTTTGGGCAGTAACTAGTGTATGTACTGTGGTCCTGTACAAAGGTTTGGGGGCCAGAGACCTCATTTCCTGAAGTTTTAACTGGTTGCCTGGAAGATCTCATTTTGCTCTCGCAATGATGCCTAGATGTTCTTGTTTCAGTGCCTGGATAACAACCCTGGCTTTTGGCTCAAGCTCACTAAAGGCATTTCATGCTTCACAAAAATTATTCTGCAAGAAATGAGCAGAATTATATTGCTACTCTCTTTGTAGATGTTTTTTTTTTTTTTTTTTTAAAGCTGCCCCTATGGTTGAAAAATTAGGACCCTGAAAGCTCTGCAAAGTAGATGCTTGTTGTGACGTAATGTAAGGAAGCTTAATAAGAAGCAGTGGGACCAGTCTGGCCTGTAAGCAGCTCGCTGTTGTGTTTGTATATATGGGTATTTTTATGGGGAAGCTGTATTTTATTAGGGAGGAACATAGTGATGAGCTTTTTGTTGGTGATGTTGGTAAAACTTGTCAAAGGGGTACAGAAAGTGACATAAGATGTGCCAGCACTGATGTTGTTTGTTAGGCAAAAGCTGAATGGGGGTGACTATGTGTTCACGTTTGGTGTCATTAATAGTTTTCTTTCTTTCTCATCTAGACCTTAGACAGGGGCAAGTACCACTGCATGGCTGAGAATAAGTACGGCAGAGTCCTGTCTCGCTCTGTTTCTCTTGGTTTTGGCTTCATCGGAGAGTTCAACAAGAACCGAGCTGGTGACAGCGGCAAGGAATTCTGGGGTAAGTTTACCCCTGTCAAGCGGGGCAAGTTAAGTGCACTTACGGAGAGTGTCACTCGGTTTAAGTGCACTTTGCCAAATCTAAACGTCGTAAGTGGAGTGTCACTCGCTGCAGAGTGTACTCCGGTCGAAGTGCATTCACGGAACGCACTTCGGTGGCCGAGTGCGTAGCCTCGTCGCCAGCGGTTTCAATGGTACAAAATGTAATGCATAAAAAAAAAGGACACAGAAGTTCATTTCAGTGGTTGAACAGCTCTTGCGCATAAATAATAGCCTAAAACACGTTCATATTCTGTTCGAGCAGGATCAAATGCCGCCTCGTCGCACGCTGATATGTCGTTCTGGATTGGCTAGGCATTTTTCTTGGCCGGCATTGACTTGCCACACTCTTATAATAAAAAATATTTTAGTTTTTTGTTGAAAAAACTTAGATTAAGCTTGTTTTATTTAATAATATAACGTAAGACAATCACTCTTTAGAAGTACTTTTCTTTTTAATCTACAATTTCACAAAACGCGCTCGTAGTCTGTTGGCATTTTTTTTACTGCGAGTGCGCTCTGTTTTCCCATTAAGAACCGCGTAGCCTAAAGTGTCACTCAAGGTCCCAAAGTGCACTTCACTTGTCCGCTTGATAGGGGTATAAGTTTCACTCATCACTGAACTCATCTCTTCTTTTATACTCGTTTCTTTAATGTTGGTTTTCAAATGTTTAATAAGTGTTCTTTTTCTTTCTTTAGAAAACCCTTGTCTGTAGTTATAAAAATATTAATTAATGCAAACAAGAACACAGCCACAACACTAGTGCTGGTTTGCACTTTTGGTTATGCCTTCAGCCGTAATGATTAGCCCCGGTTCAGACTTTAGCGTTTACTACTTCAACTGCACCGTGTATGATTAAACATGGTGTACAGTTGAGTTTTTTAACAGCTTAAAAGGTTATCAAAGGCTCCTAATTCAAGCTGAAACAATAGGCGAGAAATAAATTTAAAAAAAAAATATATATATATATATATATATATATATACACACAGTCACCATCCGATTTTTCAGACTCCCTAGGAGCTGCAAGGTCTGAAAAATCGGGCAGTCCGAAAAAACGAATGCATGCCTTTTAATGCCCCCAAGGCCTCAAATTGCCACATGCACGTCCGAAATAGCTATGAAGGCCTGCCAGTACACTAATTAGGTGTATCGTAGCTCGTACTGTGCTAGAAGGTGGCGGATACATGCGATACCATGTACATACATACGTACATACATGCATATATACATACATACATACATACATACATACATATATACATACATACATCAGCACGCTTAATACGAACGCTCAGCAGCGTGGCCTGGACCGGCTTAGACTGACGCCAGCGCCACGAAGTGTTGCGCTCTGTTATCTCGGTATGTTTGCGGCGGCTTACGATAGCTGGAGCGCAGCTCGATTTGACTGCTCGTCTTGTCTTTTCACTTGTGCCTGACCGGCGGGGAGAGTGCGCTCACTTGACATGTCTGTTTCCCCAAATTTCGCTCGTGGCTGCGGTCTCACGTGCGTCCAGAAAACACGTTGCGGTTTGCTTATCTTGGCAAAGCGAAATGACGGGCAACAGCTCGCACGCCTTTCGAGTTTGGCCTCAAAACCCAACCATTGTCCAACCTTTACAAACACCACAAACCTGCGTTTGCTCTCCTTTTCCTATTCATCATTTCCTTAAAGCGCCAGTTTTGAGGCCTAACTCGAAAGGCGCGCGAGCTGTTGCCCGCCATTTCGCTTTGCCAAGATAAGCAAACCGCAACGTATTTTCTGGACACGCGTGAGACCGCAGCCACGAGCAAAATTTGGGGAAACAGACATGTCAAGTGAGCGCACTCTACCTGCCAGTCAGGCAAAAGTGAAAAAACAAGACGAGCAGTCAAATCGAGCTGCGCTCCAGCTATCGTAAGCCGCCGCAAACATACCGAGATAACAGAGCACAACACTTTGTGGTGCTGGCGTCAGTCTAAGCCGGTCCAGGCCACGCTGCTGAGCGTTCGTATTAAGCGTGCTGATGGCTGTCCATACATACATACATACATACATACATACATACATACATACATACATACATACATACATACATACATACATACATACATACGTACCGTGTCCCATGACAGTTGCCTTTTCCCACTTCACTGCATATGCTTCACCGCAAGACTTCACGTATGTTTCACTGCGTAACATTGCTGTATTGAGGCGAAGCAGACTTTCAGGAACCGGCATGCATGCAACGCTTCATGCTTTCCAAGTTTGCAAGCCATTGGCGAGGATTACAAAGGCAGAGATGGCGGCATTGCTAACAGCGGCGAATTATTTCAATGAAACACATGGCACCAAACAGAAAGAAGCTTGGTAGCGAATGTCGAAGTAGCTAGGCCTAGCATTGCCGCGGTGTTGGATACGGCTGCCAGCGGATCTGCATGCAAGAGTGCCAGTTCGAGGAGGCGAGATAATCAAAATTGCAGCGGTGATGGCTTCTATTAATGCCGTTTCAGACCTGTAGTCATGGCAAAAAGTTAGTAAAATTGAACAGCGAAGGTTTTTTGCGTCCGAAATTTCAGACGTCTTTTTTTTATACATGGGGTCCCTGCGCGGCGGTGCAGTGAAGGCGTCTGAATTATCGGGCATGTCCAAAAAATTGGGCGTTGACTGTACTCGGTTTCACAATATCTTGGAAGCGAAGTGGAGGCTACAGTGGGTATCAGTCAATTAGGGGTGCGATCATGTGAAAGCACTGTGTTCTTCCAACGCGTCGTTTGCTGTCGAACACACGCAACATAGCATAAAAGTGCTCTGCCGATGGCAAAATTTACCCTCGTCTCGACCAATTCAATGCAAGGTAGCCGAAAAGATACCTTTGCGTCCAGTCAGTGCATTTGTGAAATTTTTGAGCTGTCAATAAGGTCGGTGTTATTTAAATCTAATTCGCATCTGCCAGCAGTGCAAGCATATTTTTTTTTTCCCCCTAGCTACGATTTAGAATGCCTTTTCATGTACTTTCGTTTTCCTTTTTGTCATTATTTGTTTAATTATTTTTAAAATGAGAAAAAAGCTTAATTTTTCTATGAGTTGCCTGGCTTAATTGTCCATTTTTCTTTCACCATATGGTTGAACTAGCAAAAAGATAGAGTCCCTCGGACCCCCTTATTCTTTTCGCTCATGACATAGTTTTGTTACTTACAGTTTCCTACATCCTTGTTGAGTGTTTACCCGTGGTGATGAAATATAGAGTGATAGTGCACTCCTAATGGTTGGCGTTGCTTTTCCCTGCGCAGGAAAGTCGGTGTCATGCGACCCTCCGCAGTTCAACCCGGCGGTGCACTACTTCTGGGTGCGCAATGCCTTTCCAGACTTCGTCCAGGAGGACCCGCGCGTGTTCGTGTCGCACGATGGCAACTTGTACTTCTCGTCCCTGGAGAAAAACGATGACGCAAACTACTCCTGCAATGTCCAGAGCCGCATCTCCTCCACGGGTCGCACGGGGCCCTATTTCCACCTTCTTGTTGAGCCGGCCTGTGAGTTGCCTGTTGCCTCTCTTTCTTCCCCCCTCATTGCATTTGCATTAAACATCTGTGGCATAGCTCCTTTAAAAAAAAAACAAAAAAAACAAGGCACAGTTGCTTGGGTCATTCTTGTGCCTTTTGACTTCACCACAGAGCTTATGCACATTCAGTAATGTTTGCCGGCACACTAGTTCGCGATGCATTCTTCATAGCAGTGTTACGGCACATACAGTGTAGACCGCTTATAACGTAAGTCGCCGGAGTCGCGAATATCTGCACTATAAGCGGTACCGCACTATAACCAAAACAACGATTTTCAAGCCCTGCACGTATGCAAAACATGTAGACCAAGCATGTAGACACGCTTTGTACTATCGCGTGCACATTGCGATTACATTTTCGCCAGCTCACTGGCGAAAACATAATCGCGATGTAGCTGGTGCTCTTCAAGCTCGACAGCTTTGCACAGAGTCAAAACGAAACAACTGTTTGCTGCAACCGCTGCGGGAAAAAAAACGTGACCGCTATCGATGCGATTATGAACGGCGATTTTGCGGTGCTGAAGGCACCTGCCCGACGCACGCACCTAGTCTGGACGAATTAACTACCATTCGTTTCAACACCTGCAGTCAAAACCGCGGTCGCTATCTATGCGATCATCGATGGCGACTACGCAGTTTTTTTTGGCACGCAGCCGACGCGCGTACCGAGTAACAACGAAATTACTGTTCGCTGCAACCACCACGGTGAAAAGCGCGGTCGCTATCGACGCGATCGTGGATGACGACTACGCAGTTATGAAAGCCAACGCGGTGTTATGCGCGGCAGTAAACGCAAGAATGCAGGCTTTAAAGACACAAATAGGCTCAAAGCATTCTGGCATTGCTGTCATTCACGTACTATTTCGTACGTACGTACGATGGCTGTGGCGATGCGGACTCCGCCGCTTCGTTTCGGTTGGACGCTAGCGCCATTCTTGCTCTTTTGCATCGCACATTTGCCGCGCTCCTCGCTCACCAAGCTCTGAAAGTAGTCCAAATTAACCGATGTGCGGCCAAATAAGTCCAAATTAACGAGAGTTTGATTGCATTGAATAATGCATACGCCGGCCGAGAGCATGCACCTTGTTGAGAAGCGTGCTCGCTGCCGCCCTTGTCGGCGAGATTTTCCCGCAGAAGCCGCATTATAACCGGTATTTCGTCTCGCGCGGCTGCACTGTAAGCGGTATGCGTATACATGGAGAGCTATGGGAAAATTAACGGGAGTCTGAAAAGACCGTACTATATCCGGTCCTGCACTATAAGCGGTTACGTTATAAGTGGTCTATACTGTATAAATGCGTGAAAATATAACAAGAAGGTACAGGACAGAGTACTGATTTTCAACTACACTAAACCTCGTTAATTCGGATTTCACGGGAGTGCAAAAAAAATGTCCGAATTAAGGGGGGACGCGGCTTTCGGTACCAACTTGTTTCTTGGTGGATGTCAATGAAAATTGGTACATAGATTAAGAATGGCTCTATGATGCTTTCATAAAAATTTCAAAGCGGTACCATGAAAACTTTTTGCTAGACAAATTATTTCTTTCTTGAACCTCGTGGAGGGACTGGAGGATTTACGAAATCAAGTGAAAAGTTTGTTAAATACTGTATGCACAGCCAAATGTATGCAGAAGGAGATAGCGTTCTCGAAATAATTTTTTTTCAACACTAAAATTTGTAGTTTATGTTTCCTCCAGTCCCACTGCAGTGAGCACGCTTACACTGCAAACAAGGAACCCTACTACGAATTATTAAAACACTAGGATAAAAAAAGAAGAGCGCTATCCCCTAAAGTACAGTTCAGTGAGTCTGACAAAACAAACGCAATCAAAATGTGTAAAGTAGTTACCAAGATATCTGCTCCACGAGCTGAGCAACATGCCAAAAAAACTGTACTGAGAAAACAAGGTTCAAAGTTGTCAAAATTTAATAGGCACCAGGGTTATAGTTCTTTGTGTCCTTTGCGATGCGGCATCGCTTGACCATCTGACCTGATGGTCTGATGAGCTTTTGCAGCTTTCTTTTTCCGCATGGCATCTTTTTCGGCTGGGTTCCTGAACAGTTTCGCCAATACGCGCGGACGATGTTCCATCCGTGCTTGAGGTGCTCAACTGCACGTCCGCGTCGTGCTGCATGCCACCGTCATTGTCACTGCTGAAGTCGTCGGAGCAAACTTTGTTTTAGAGATCGGTGGCTTCGACTTACGAGCACCAAATTGATGCGCAGTCTTGCGTTTCTTCTTGAATGATCGCCGGCCAGATGAGAACAGACGAGAGCCATTCTCCAAGCTAAGAAGGGTCGAGCTTGACAACGTTTTTCGTTTCTCTAACAAGCGAGCGCCGGTCCGTTATCATGAGTGAGATACGATCTCTAAACCACGCCGCGACGAGTTGAAAAGACGCGAAATCGGCTCCTCAGCACTGTCAGCGCGGCGAGCAGACGACCTTTCCGCCGGTTGCTAAGGGCAACCGCCCGGGAGACCAATGCGGAGCCGCGTACAGTCACGTGGCGCGCACTGCCGATCAGAAACCGCCGCGAGACCTTGAAACTTTTGCTTGCTGTGCGCTTGCTCTTGCCTGGTGCAGCTGGCCGAGGCGCCAGATTTGAAGACGGAGAATTGCGCTATCCATAGAGACCAAGATGGCGGCGCTAGGTTACGCGGTTGCGGAGATATCACGGCTTGAAAAATGCCGTTTTTTCACTATTTTCGAGAAACTCCTTGCCACCTTAGCTTCGATAAACATTTTTTACATCATTTCCGCGCAATTTTCCGTGACGAAATTTTGAAATAAGATAGAAAAGAAGTCATACAAACCGAAAATGTGATTTTCAAAAAATCGTTTTTTTGGCCAAATTTCGCGACGCGAAAGCCGCGTCCCCCCTTAACCGAATGTCGAATTATCGTGGGTATCCAGAAAACAATAAGGAAATGCTTACTACGTCAACACGCTATTATTTAGTGAATGAATGAGCATATCCTGTTGTTATTTTGCACAAAAGCAGTGCAGAAGCCGCAATTCTCGTCGTCTCGTGACTAATTGCTCTTGCAGCGCCGATCGAAGCCTTGCGACTTCCTTCGCAGCAGGGCTGTGGTGCACGCCATCATTTGCGCACACTTTGCACTACCGCGTGCTGTTTGGTTTCGGCGTTGGCTGACGATTCCATTTCACCGCAGTCAACCACCAGTTGATGCGACTCGTGTTTGAGTGGTCATTACGAGTTTACGTAGCTGGTGATGCACCATGGTGCCGGGTGATCAAGAGGTCCGGGGCGACGTCCAAGAGATGCAAAAAAGGGTTTATTTACAGCACTTACATTGTGAGATTTTTCAATGTACAAGCACGAACGAGCACACTCGCAGCACTGAAGGATTGAAGGTTCGCTTTTTAAGCCCTTCCTTTTCCCCCTTTCTCTCGTAAGGGAACGTTCTCAAAATCCCACCCCTGATGTTGCACCATTCCGCCGGATTACGCCTCCGATGAAAGCCTGTGGCCAACGCGGTGTTCTGCGTGGCGGTAAACACAAGAATAAAGGCTTTAAAGGCACAAATAGGCACGAAGTGTTTCGGCGTTGCTGTTATTCACATAAGATTTCCACTGATGACTATGGCAATGCAGACTCCACTGCTCCGTTTCGGTTGGACGCTAGCGCCATTGTTGTTCTTTTGCGTCACACATTTGCGGCGCTCTTCTGTCGCCAAGCTCCGAAAGTTGTCCAAATGAACCGCTGTGCAGCCAAATACGTCCGAATTAACGAGCATTTGATTACATTGAATAATGCCTACTCCTGCTGGGACGAGAGGACGAGTCCGAATTACAGCGAAAGCTCGATGATACGAATCTCACGGGGTCACGAAAAATATTCGTATTAGCCGAAATTCGTATCATCGAAACAATTAAAACTACAGTCAAATCTCGATAATTCGAACTCGAAGGG
Source organism: Dermacentor silvarum (assembly GCF_013339745.2). NCBI lineage: Eukaryota > Metazoa > Arthropoda > Arachnida > Ixodida > Ixodidae > Dermacentor > Dermacentor silvarum. Next base: position 77,202,291 of record NC_051163.1, on the reverse strand, counting down.
GCCCGAAAATTTGTTCGAATTAAAAGGACGTATTTTTGAAGTATTCGTGCACCATAGCACGATGCACGAACGGTGCGAGTCGTGAAATATCGCGGCGAGCAAGCGCATAGCAAGCGCGGGCCACGAAACTGCCCAGGCCGGCTAACGGTCGCTTCCCGATAACGGCAGAAAACGAAGCTTCAGGGAGCGGGCGGCGCCGGCACACGGGTGCGCACGGAGACCGTCGAAGGTGAGGGAGGAGGGCGGCAGGGAAGCGGATTTGGCCGCGTCAACTCCGCCGCTTCTGTGGCTCCCCTCGCCCTCCCTCCCTCCCTCTCAACTCCCTCGCAGCTTTCTCGCCTTCGACTGCGTGCGCACATCTCCGTGCGCGCCCGCCGCTGTGTTGGCGCCAGCTTATTTTAGCCGCTCTCTGAAGTTTCGTTTTCTGCCGTTATCGGGAAGCGAGCGTTTGCGGGCGTGGGCAGTTTCGTTGGCCCGACTGCGCCTCCGCCGCTGCTTCCCTCTGCGCTGCTGCCGCAGCGTGCAAGGTCAACATGTGACTAGAAAATAGAGGAAGCATAGAGGAGAAGGGTTCACTGCCATTTTTATCCGCGTGGCTGAGACGTCGGCACTAGTGTGTGCTAGATTACGGTTGTCTAGAACACACTAGTCGGCACGAACACGCTTGTTCCGGCGCGATGCAGAAACGGCGACCTTGCAATTTGAGAGAGGGTGAAATTTCCGCCGCGGGTTTTTTTTTTTTCCCCGTTCCTTCGCGCGCGGCATTGAGGGGTCTCTCCTGAGCTTTTGCTCTACGGCGGTGTCGGAGCAATGCCGGTCGGAGGCGCCGCCGCGTGATTTGGCGCGCCGCTAAGAGCATTGTCGGTGCGCGGTATGTTCGAAATAAGCGTGTCCGAATTAACGAGATTCGACTGTAGCTAAATTAAAGAGTCAGAGGTGAACACACTCAGGCACACGTACGTAAAAAACATTTATTTCTTGAAGAAAAAGTCTCTAATGTCCTTCTATCTCGGTAGACATAGCTCGCTGCGACTAGGTAAAATGGCGCAAACACAAAGAACGCGGCCCTAAACACAGCAGCCACTCCGTCCGATGGGCGGCCGCCGAAAAGGAGGAAAAGTACAAAAGCGCCACCGCTTCAAACTCTTCGCGCCCAGTCGCGGAGTCCGCGCTGTCCGGCGCGGCGTCCGCGCCTCCGCACTAAAAGAGAACGGGAGAAAGCGCGTGACTACGCACTGTTCTCTTTCGCGGCCGTCGGTGGGGCGGCGTTTATTCGCATCAACCGACGCAGGCCGGAAATCGATTCGTAACAACCGTTCTCTAGCACGTTGCAAAGTATTGGGGCTCGGCCGGGACCACAGAAAATTTCGTATCATCCGGAAATTCGTATTAGCCGTGATCGTATCATCGAGCTTTTACTGTATGCAGATTGCCGGTGGTGTTTAACAGGTTTCAGACATCTCTTGTGAAGGTACATATTTTTGAAAAAGTACAGATTAAAATGGATGCAGTGCTGTCATCGAGTGAATTGTAAAAGATTAATGCTAATACATTTCTATCAAATCAACCAACTGTTATTTGGTGCTTAATGTTGCTTTATTTTTCGTGATTTTCATCTGAGTCCCAACTCTTCTGATGTCCGTCCCCTAAAGCACATTCAAGACTTGAAATATTTTACTATAATAATGAAAATGCAACAAACCATTAGACATACCGTGATGTATTATAACAGCTGTAAATGAACTGTTATGTTTTATAAAAGTTGGAGGCCCTGTATGTACTGCTTGTCAGTTAAAAGTTGAAAATTACGATGCCCAACCTGCAGTTAGAAATTCAACCTATCGTATTTTAGCACTAGGCGAGTGCTGCATGGGTTACACATATAATCAGTTGCTTTGGAAGCAGTCACAGCAGATGTGTCACCTGGACACCTGCTGCCTAATGTATGCTGTCATGACTTCAGAACATGTTAAAAGGGTGGTTGTTAAATGAGGTTCGTGCAATCAAGTTTAGTAAAACATTAAATGTCAGTAATAGATTGTCATCGTGAGCATATGTCGTTTTCTTAAGCAGCAGCGTTGTTCTCTGTAGAAAAAAAAATTAATAAAAACAGTGCTTTGTATTGTTTCTTTACTCTTCTTTCTGTGCTTTTTATATTTTTCATATTTGATTAATTGTTTGGTGCATCATTGCTCAACCTCTTGCTTCGTCTTTGCCATAGTGTAATGCCTGGCAGGTATTGTAAGGTTTGCTTTCACTGAGGGTGGATTGTACTGCTTTACCGAGGTCAAACAAAAAGATCTGCTTTAGATTGAAGAATTTCTTTTTTGCTGGTCAATCTGGAGCAGGTTTACGTGCTCTGCTGGTCGTCTTGGACCAGTCAGTCCATGGCGGAGCACCCTCTCTTGCTTCAATGACAGGGCATGAGTTAAGTGAGAAATTCAGGGGCACGTGACGCTCATTTTGTGTTGGAAGCTTCGCGTTTGCAAAACCTCAGCGCTCTTAAGGATTTCGGCACGCATTGACCACTGGAATTCAGCATACTTATATGGCGTATGATTTGTGACAAGTTTGTGCTTCTTCATGCACTTGTACTTGGTAGCGCTCCTGCCATGGATGCCATAATGTTGCTGGAAGTATTGAACGAATGAATGAATGAAGTTGGCAGATGGATGATCAAATCAAACTTTCTACTTTCAGCGAGCGGCCAGAAGCTGCTCTTTCCCAACAACTTCCCGAAGTCGTTTCCCGAAGCACCACTGGCTGGCAATGACGTGCGCCTGGAGTGCATTGCTTATGGATAGTGAGTTTTGCTTCTTTACTCAGCATGTGCAAAGTGAAAACTTTGAAATTGACAGTTTTCTTTTCAATGGTTGTGCATCTTATGTCTTTTTATCTCCAATTCGATTAATTCAAGTTTAAATCTGTTGGGATTGGGCAGTGGGGGCAGATATAAAATGTGTAGTATAAATTAAGGTAAAAGTTAAAGTACCATGTGAAATGCAACAGCTTAGAACTACAGAAAGCTTAGAAAATTAGCAAGGACTTGCATTTTGAAGAAAAAAATTTTTATGATGTCCTTTTTGTCGCTCTAGTTTCATGTTTTCACTGGCTAACTTTTCAAACCATGAATGCAAGGGCTTGTTGCAGGATTTGTTGCAACTGTTTCTTTCCAGTTGCAAAATACAGTGTAGAAATACAACGGCAGAAAACGAAACTTCGGGGAGCTGGCGCCAAGCCGGTTGGAGCGGCAGCACCTACACGGCAGCGGGCGCGCATGGTGACAGCTAAAAGTGAGGGAGCTACGAGGGAGGGCGAGGGGAGCCACCGAAGTGGCGGAGTTGCCGAGACGAAATCCGCTTCACTGCCGCCCTCCTCCCTCACATTCCACGGTCTCCGCGTGCGCCCTTCGCCGTGCTGTGCCGGCGCCGCCCGCTCCCTGAAGTTTCGTTTACTACCGTTATCATGAAGCGAGCGTTGGCCGGCGTTGGCAGTTTCGTGGCCCTCGCTCATAATGCACGCCGTGATATATCAGGACTCGCACTCAAGATTCTGGTTTCAGCCTCACTGGCTGTTAGTTCAGACCACGTGCCCTTCTCCTCCACTTCGTCTCTCTTTCTTCCTCGAGCACTCCTTGGGGCGCGCCCGTTTGAGGGGAGCGTTCGACGTCTCCGCTGACTTCCGTACTACCAGGCAGCCGCACTGTAACCGGTATTTCGTTTCCCGCAACTGCACTATAAGCGATACGTGTATACATGGAGTGCTATGGGAAAATTAACGGGAGTCTGAAAAGACCGCACTATATCCGGTCCTGCACTATAAGCGGTTAGGTTATAAGTGGTCTATACTGTATGTCATGTATGCTGCATTACAGCATAAAATGAAACAATTTCATGAATATCGTTGGATTTGCTGGCAGATGAATTTGCTGATGTCACCTCTTTACACCACTCTATCTGTGATATTGGTGGGTGGGAATGTGGCGCCCCCTCTTTGTAGACCTCTGACTTAAAGCAGGTAGTAGTGCCAGGCTGAGCATGACCTTCAATATCAGTAGCGTACTAATTATGTAACAGTATCCTTTTAGTGTGGGTGGTACAGTTAAACCTGGATATAACGAAATTGACAAATTCCCGAAAAACTTCGTTATAAAGAGGATTTTGTTATATGCAGGTTCGGCACGAAAATTCGAAAAATAAACGTTTACCGTATTTACTCGATTCTAACGCGCCCTCAATTGTAACGCGGTGCGCACCCGTTTTCCGTTTTCGTCGAACCACTCATCCTCGGAATGTCACACCAGGTACCGGATGCGTGGACACGTGTCGTTTCGCACAAGCGCGAGTCATCGGAAACGAAGAGCGAGCGTCACGATGGCGTCGTAGCATCGTATAGTGTTACAGTAGAACATCGCTGTTACGTTCCCGGGGGCTGCGTTTTCCCGGCTGTTACGTCGTTTTCGACTGGTCCAGGCACAGCTCCCTTAGAACTCAATGCATTGGTAACCCCGCTGTTGCGTTGCAACTGTGGGACCGTTCCCGCATCATACGTTGCAAACTGCCACCCCGCGCCGGCCCGAGCAGCCATTTTGACTTTTCATGTCACTTGGCTTGGTGGCTTGACGATGGCATTGGCCGCCCAAAGTGCCGGGGGCGACAACTATGACATATTTTCGGTTTCCGCCAGCAAAAGTATGGCCCTTGATATCCGTATTTGCTATATAAAGATGGTGTCGATGATGCGTTGTGGCCCTAAAATTGGTTTTGGCTCATAGATATTCCGTATAAGGGGTACGACCACGCTAGCAGCAGAAAACGCGCGCGTCATGCAGCGAGCGGCAAGTTGCTGCGCGTCAGCGCCTTGCCGCGAGGTCACCGTGGCACGCGCGTCTCGCCGCGCGGCAGCGCGATAAGATCTCCCGCGCTCTCCGAATGGGCGAGCAACACCGCGAGCGCTCGTTGTTTCATGGAGAGACGACGATCGTCGATTGAAAACCCGGTGCGGACCGGCGGCGTTACGGTTGTGATGGCTCCGTGACGTCACCCTCGTCGCTCTTGATTGGTTCTTCACCTCGCGGCACGCGGCATTTGCCGCAGAAATGGGTCTCGAACCCATCTCGCGCGGCACGTTGCAAGATCCCCGATTCCTGCCGCTTTTGCCGCGTGCGGCATGACACGTTGCCACGCGTTTCTGACGCGCGTTTTTGCTGCGTGCTTTTGCCACTAGCGTGGCCGTACCCTAAATGTCCAAGGGCGATAACGTAGTCGCCGCACGCCGTATGCTGTATGTGCGAGTGAAAACGTGCGAGGGGAGCCGACGACCGCGAATTCTCATGCGCGCAAGAAAAGCAGGGAGGAAGCGCGCCTTCTTCCGTTGCGCTCGAGGCACCGGCGAGGGGGGAGGGATAGTGGCGCGGCGCGCGGTCGTGCAGGCCGTATCTTGAAAGCGATCTGCATTGGGGCAGAGTCTAGCAGTGTAGGTGCGTCAGCGGCTCGTAGCTTCCTGCGTGCTGTGTGTTCTCGGCGCTCAGTTTGCGTTGAAGCGATAGACAACAGCGCGAAGGTCACTTCACTCGCTTCTCCAGCGGCGCTTCCACACGCCGCCAGCGTTTGACAGTGCGTGTCCGCGCTCATAGAGTCTGATGTGCCACAGCGTGTACCAGCGCGTCGGCAACATCAGCTGGAAAAGGAGAGAGTGCCGGCTTGGCGGGCTAGGCCAGCTGCAGTAAGAGGCAGGATCAGATTTGAATTAAGGGAGGGGGAAAGGTCACGCCCGCGGCGGCAAGATCGCCCGGTCGAGGGATGCAGGGCCGCCTCGCACACGCACGCACGCACACGTGCGCTCGCTTCGCATTCCGTCGCGGCGGACAAGGTGCTTCCGGTTGCTGCTCGCGCAAAAATGACAAAATTTGGGGCGAAATCTCTAGGTGGTCAGAGGGGAAAATTCGTTATATCGAGGGGGGTCTCCCGCTGCCACTTCGTTAGGTAGAGGTCTCAAATACATGTGCTTCTATGGAGTAACGGCGGGGAATCGGAAAACTTCGTTATATCCAGGAATTCGTTATATGGAGGTTCGTTATAAGCAGGTTTAACTGTATGAACTATGGTAGAATTGTGTGGCCTCTGTGGTTGCAAGAAGTCCTGTTAAATGGGCTAGCTGGCTGCGAAATTCTTCATTCATGATGCAAACGCGAAATAAACAGGACGCGAAGATGAGATGCAAACACTACAAACATTGGCACCACAACCACAGACACCGCTAGCACTGTCACTTGCAATTTTCTCTGAGTGTTCTCTTGGCCTAAAGCAAACATCACGAGGTTTCTAGGAAGGTGATCTAACAATCTAAGTCAATTTCACATTTTCTTGTTTTTTCATCACCGTTATCATCACCATATTTTGTGTGCACAGAAAGACAAAGGCCTCTCCCGGCAACCTCCGATTGTCCTTGTCTTGCCTCAGCTGGCTCCATTTTAATCCTGTGAACTTCCTAATCCTATCGTATCACCTAATCCTCTGCCATCCTCAACTGCAGTTCCCTTCCGTTGGCACCCATTCTCTTACTCTAATAGGCCACTGGTTAAGCTCGATATTCCAGGTCGCCATTTTCACTTGTGAGTGCAGTGACTCATATTTGCTCCACACTGATTTCATGGGTTCGAGATAGAGAGTTAGTTATGAAGGGTGGGTGTGGACATAGTAGCAAGACGGAGTGCCGATTAGTTTGAGTACAGTAAACTTTCGTTAAATTGACTCCAGTTAATTTGATCTTGACTGAAGCTCCCGGACAGCTCCCATGCATTCAAATATGCCCAAAATGTTTTTATTTAGATTCTAAAATTGGCCTTGTACGTTAATTCAAACTTGAATAGCCAGCAAGCACGGACCTGACTCCTGTGGTAAACGCAATAGCGTCTCCTTAAGTGGCAGCATCTGTTTCAGTGAAGCTTGGGAACATTGAATGTGTTAAACACGCATCAAATCTCCCTGAAAGCACCCATTTACGGGCTTGCCCTAGGAATATTTGCAAGCAATAATCATAGCCTAAATGTCTGATTACGGTATTTGTCCAATTCTAATGCTCGCTTTTTTTTTTTCTCGAGGGACTTGGGCCATTAATCGCCTGCGCGGTGCAGTCGACGCGAAACCAATACCGCCATCGCGGCGTTCGTATGCTTTACCGCATAACACGGATGTATTGTGCCGAAGCCGACTTTAAAGACCATGTGGCGAAGCTGACTTTAGAAAACCGACACTATGACACGACACATATTAAACCCTTCCCACTTTCTTCCAAAAATTGGGTGGGTGTTAGATTTCTTTGTGTAGGAGTTTTAGTGTCATTTATACATTAGTTTTCTACTTTGGACACATAGAAAGTTGGCACACATTTGATTCGGGGGCGTGTTAGAATTGGGCAAATACTGCCAAATGAATCAGCGATATGTTTCAACCTTTTTTGTGCATTTTGTTTAATTCGACCTGCCAGACAATTCGATCAATTTTGTCGGTCCCGTCATTGCACAAACACAATTTATCAACGGTGGTTTTGAGTGGACAACGTATCAATGTGGGTAACTGTCAGCGACGGTTAGTGGACATGACTGTGTGTGGGAGTAAATTCCTGCGAGTGGGAGTCGACACAAGTGTGAGCATGAGTAGGTGCTGGTAAATATGAACGTTGATGACTGTGAATGCGAGTGAGTGTTGACGAGTGTGAGTATCCGGGAGTAGAAACGGGAGTGAGCACTGATGAGAGTGAGTGCACGAGTATGAGTGCGTGCACTGCTTGCAAAAATATTGTGACGCCCTCTCCACCAGTACCTGATGGTGACTATGTGCTCGTTCCCATCACTGCCGTTCTATTGACGCACAGTGTTGGTTTTCCACACTCTGTTATAACTATATAGGACAATCTTACTTATCTTCCTGTGGTGAATTTCGAACTGTGCTCCCACAGGGCATTTCCTTCGCTATGCTTACGCCCTCCTATGACTACGTTATCTCGGCCTTGTCTCCACCTAATGTTACTCGCTCGTACACCTGCCGATATTCCGTCGTCTTCACCAGATCTGTGTCCTACCGACCTGAACAAACTGATCGCTCCAGACCTTTCGCCCCGCCAGGCTGACGATCTGCCTTGCCTCCTCTCCTCTTATCGCGACGTCTTTGACCATGAAGCAGCTGAACCATATGGCGCGAGAGCGCGCCAGATCAAAAACGTCTTCTTCATCGATGCTCGTCTTGAGGAATAGTACCGTGACAATATTGGGGAGTGAGTATGAGAAAGTATCGGCTTATTCTGCCGACCTTATGCTGGATTACACAGAAAACAGTGCTACTGATTCAATCCATGGATGAGCACGACTTTGCCTGGTGGGCACGAAATCTTGCTTTGCATAAAGTCGCTCCAGATGAGCTGCTCTCATAATGAGATTTAATGCCACTGGATCGTCTCACGCTCATCCACTGCCTTACTCAGTGGCATTGTCTATTATGTGAATCCGCTTTTAACTGCTATGCACATTACATGAGCAGCTTACGTGCACTTCTTGCTCTTAATCTTAAATGGAATATCAGCTAACCCCATTTTCTCTTCAATACATGCTGCTGTATTCCTGTCTCTTTAACATTATACCTACCATTTCTTGGTTCATCGCTCATTTTGTGGTCCTTAGTTTCATTTCAATCTTTCGTGTGTTCCATGTTTCAACCCCACAGGTTAATACTGGTAGTACTACTGTTGTCTTGCCCTCTAGTGTACATTGAATTCCTGCTGATAGATCCAATGATTCATTGTCATGTCCATGTATTCTCCCATCCACAGTCCTGTTCCCAAGTACAACTGGACCCGCATTGGAGGCCCGATGCCGGTGGGAGCGCAGATCAGCTCACACGGCCGTGTGCTACTCCTTCCACGTGTGCGCGTCGAGGACCTTGGCGAATACGTCTGCATCGCCAGCGCTGACCAAGACAGCATTCGCAAGGGTGTCACCCTGAGCATACAGGGTGAGCCATGTCTGTATGAATGAGAAGAATGAGCTTGATAGGAAATGGGGTCATGCTTACTGGGACAAAGCTTGTTGCACAAACAAAGTTTATGAAACTTCAATTCACAGTGTATATCAGTTCACACCAGTATATACCTACTTCAGGCACTGTGGGCACAATTGTGTACGCCAAGAGAGTGCATGAAAACTATGCAGCAGAAAATTAGTTTGTAGCTTTGTACGTTGCAACAAGCGACCAAAGTTTGCAATAAGCAACTTAAGTTGCATAAGCATATCTGTAAGCAATTCGAGGAGCGCAAATGTAACCGAAGCCCCAAAAATGACAATGCATGTTTCATTCCACAAGGCAGCAGCAGCTCAGCACGTGCGTTGTTGTCTCATGCTGCAATGATTTGCGCAATGTAGGTGTCAACTACAGTCGAGTCTAATTTTTTAGTGAGTTTGGGTTGTGTTTTCCCGGTTAGTATGTTTCTTCTCACATTTTTTTTTCCCCAGAACGTATGAATGAGGTTCTACTGAATGTTGCATAAGTAGCAGTAGTAGTTTATACACAAGTATAAACCGCTGGCCCATTCATGCTCAAGTATTGCACAGGAATACCATTTTGCAGCAATTTTAGCTGATTACCACATCTGCAAGCATTACTTGCCAGTTAAGTCAGTAATAAATTTGAGTGACTGTTGTCCGCAGCGACGCCACTCGAAATTATTGTTATTTCGCTGCAATTGAACTGTAGTGTCATCTGTCACAGCTATGGTGAAAACACGGTGTTCTCTGTAGCTGTGACCATTGGTGCCACTATTCATTGCAGTGGAATTGGCATGCTTTGAGTGGCATTCGCTGCAAACGACATTCACCCAGATTTGTTGTTAATGAAACAAGGAAGTAATGCCCGCAAACGTGGTAATGAGCGAAAATCTGCAAAATGCTACCTCTTCGAAAAATTTCAGCCCAAACTAGCCAGGTGTTTAGCAGAAAGTGTCATGAATAGATTCCGCTCCTATTTATGCAACACTCAGTATATCAAGCACAAATTGCATCCAAATTGTTCTGGAGGTGCTGATGTGCTCAAATCTACAGAATTAGAGGACAAATAACTTTTCAGACATGAGACTTTAATAATGAATAACAAAGATCATAAAGGACAGATATCCTGAGTTGCATAAGCTATTATACCAGTCACTGCTTGGAACTTCATGTGAAACTGACAATTTTTTTTTTTTCAAGTTTAGTGATTTTATGCTTGTGTTGGTCAATGTTACCACCTCATAGTGACCTGTACTTGTGCCTGTTTTCTTATCCACAGCAATACCCGAGTTCACTATCCCACTGGAGCACCAGGTGGCGGACGAAGGCTCCCGACTCACGTGGACCTGTGAGGCATTCGGCATTCCCGAGGTGGAGTACCGCTGGTATCGCAATGGCCAAATGCTCAAGACTGAAAGCAGCGACGACTTGCGGGCCCGGTACAAGGTGCGCATTGACCAGACCGCATTTATGCTTCCGTTTGTCTGCTTGCCTGCGTGAATTAAAATTTGAATCAGATTCAGATTTGATGCCCAGATACTGTATATAATCCTATAAGGCCCGCACACCCTACTTCAAATACAAAATTGTGAAAAAAGGTTCGCTAAGCATCATGTGCATACCTGAGTGCTGGTTAATTTCTGGAAGCGGCTTCTAGTTGGCACTAGTTGCTCTGCTGACAATGATGCATTGTTATCACTAATCCCACACTTGGCACCAAACATACTAAACCACATCTTTAGGTCGCCGAACTGCTATGAAACGACATGGCAGCACTGGTTAGGCCTAGCCAGCAGGTGTGGCAGATGACAAGCCGTTGTGGGAAGTTTGCCCTTAAGATATTTGTACTGGTCAACCGCATTGGCGATCAATTGTGAGATCATATGCACAGGCTGGATTGACGGCCATATGTGTAAAGCTGAATTTGGGTCCATGGATGTTCAGCTGCCAACTACCGCCAACGTCTACCAAGTTCAAGTGCGTGCTTACTGGATGGAAAGGCATAAGTTCATATGTGGGCATAAAGCCAATAAAGCTCCAAACTTATTTTCCATTGCACAGCCTAAACTGATAGTGTTGCAGAGTCAAGGCCGCATACGCAATATTTGCACTTCACTACGACCTGTGGACACGAAACGCACCTGTGGCCTCGGCTATCATACATTTAAAGTAAACTTAATTTTAATGGAGCACAACACAGAAAACTCTGTAAAAGAATGTTCTCCTGTGCTGGCGCTCTAAAAAATAACAAAATCAATTTTACTGTCCCAGTTATTCAGACATTTTCACGGCATTGTTCGTGTCCTGAAAAGTTTATCAGTCACTGTAAGTGTGTTCATAACCAGTTGCCAGTGGTTGCATTATTTGTGTAGCAGACTGAGTGGAGTTCGAGGCTCCACAGAGTAGCTATACTCCTGCCTCATGTAAGACCCGCACCCAGTAAAGAATCCAATAAAATTCACCGACGATTACAATACTTCCTAATGCGAATTTGAGTGCAGCTGTATACATGTTTTCATTTCACGATATATTGGCTGGCACAGACAATCTGTCTCATGCGCCGCATTACAAACGAGTGAAGTGTGGCGCGAATGCCTCGTTAATTGGGAGATCGTGAGAGGCAGCGTGTGGGCGCGATTCACAGCCGACTTCTGCTGATGCAGTGCGGGGGCATCATCGGTGAACAGACGGCGCATGCTTCTCTGGTGCCATCTCGTAGCCGTCGTCGCTGCAGAGTCTGTCTTCCGCAACACTGCACTTTTCTTCTCACAGTTTCGCCATGCCCTCTGTCATGAGTAAGACGCCGGAGGCGAAATAAAAGAAGACGAGGACGATGTGATCGGAGCGTTCGGAACGGCGCGAGGCGCGTGAGGCGCGTGAACCGAGCCATAATCGAGGCAGAAGCGAGGCTGAGCTGGTATTATCGACGTGGCTCCGGGCCAGGAAGGTCGCATCGCCAGCACCGCTCTGGCGACGGGAGACTTGGGGGTCTGGCCGAGTCCGTGACGTTGGCCGTCCACGGTGTGGCCGTCGACCTCGACAAGTTCGGGCGAGGCTCCTGGACGAGCTGCAGCTCCTCACGACAAGACCAGGCACCCCAGAGAGGCTCCCCCTTCTACGGCAGACCGGCACGCTCGATGATCCCCGGAACGCCACGTCGGCTCTCGGGAAAGGAGCGAGACGGAAGCAGCGGCCGAGGACGTCGCTAGGCCTAACCCGTCACCTCTCCCGGCCACGTCAGCAGCAGCGACCGGGTTATCCAGGCTCCCGAGAAGAGCGAGTTGAAGGACCGACCGAAAGGCAGCAACGAATATACGACGGTCGACGGAGGCACCGACATTTAGAAAGGCCCAACGAGATTCTCGCCGGGAAAATACGCGCATCGACGAACTTTGTAAGAACGACTTTCTGTATCGTCGCTACAGTAGGCCAGTGATGCCAGACTTTGGGGTAGGAAGGGCCTAGGACTAACTGAGACGAAGTTAAGGATATTTATTGATTTATTAGGTTGTACATTTGTTGGCATTTATTTATTCATTGTTTTTTAGTCCAGTGTGTAGCTTGATTTTCTGAGGCTTTTTGGTTTTGAGTTCGCGTGTAAATAAAATCTGTTTGCTGTGTCGCCAGTCTCCCTCTCCATCTTTCATAACACCCGCACGCCTCCGAGATCAGTGACAACGAAACACATCACACCCTCCTCCTCTGCTTTCCGCCTCATGGTTCCGCTGCACCCTCCTCCTCCGCTCATCGCCTCTTCTTCTTCGCCGGCTTTCATGCTCCGCATTCGCTCTTTCATCCTTTGCTGTGCTTGTTCACTCGGTTACGCCGAGGAATGACACCAACGTGAAACACAGAAACAGCCGCCTTAGAGCTGCATTCTAAAAATTGTGGGCCTTACACGAGTAAATATGGTATATTTGGATTTAGTGTGTAGCTGTAAGGTGTATTGTGTAATTTGCATTATTTATGATTTAAGTACGGACATTCGACAGTCAAAGCAGATGCTATGAATTGTTAATATGTGATTGGATTTGAAACTCGATTATGTGGACTTTTTTGTAAGAGATGTCCGGGAGTTTGCATGCTGTTGTAGGAATTCATGCTGCGAGTAGTGTTGTGTACTGTACACACGAACATATGTATTCTAAAAATTGTGGGCCTTACACGAGTAAATATGGTATATTTGGATTTAGTGTGTAGCTGTAAGGTGTATTGTGTAATTTGAATTATTTATGATTTAAGTACTGGACATTCGACAGTCAAAGCAGATGCTATGAATTGTTAATATGTGATTTGGATTTGAAACTCGATTATGTGGACTTTTTTGTAAGAGATGTCCGGGGAGTTTGCATGCTGTTGTAGGAATTCAATGCTGTGAGTAGTGTTTGTGTACTGTACACACGAACATATGTATCGCACACATGTATCGAGCTATCTGTTTGGCTTCCTGTGACTTTGGCAGGTGGACAACAACATCTTGGTCATCGAGGACCTCAACCGTGCTGATGAAGGCATGTACCAGTGTTCAGCCACCAATTCTCTCGGCACCAGTTTTTCCACGGCGCAGCTGAGAGTCGTCAGTGAGTCGGATTTTTCCACTGTTATCGCTGTGTTGTATTACATTTGTAGCGCTTGTTAGCCACATTGCATAGTGCGAACCACCAATTTTCCTGTTTGATTGTTTCATTTACACTGTTTAGTCTCAACTGTTGACCTTAGTCATCATCTGCCTGCTTCCCATGTTCATGCAGCCATGAAAATCACTTCCCATGTTCCTTTAAATGTGTGTGTCTTCAGGTTGAAATCTGGGTGCCTGTTCCACCCCCTCTCTTGCCTAAGTTGTGCTTTGTGCTTTGCCTCAAAACGCAGCCATGGCACCCAATTTCGCAAAGTACCCCCTGGACACGGAGATGTATGCTGCCGAGGAAGGCAACATCACCATCCCCTGCCGTCCCGAAGCAGCCCCATTCCCGGAGTTCACGTGGCGACGGAATGGCTACACCTTTCCACTTGGTGGCAGGACGCAGGTATGTCCTTGTAGTAGGGCCCTGTATCTTCTGCTATCTGTACAGCAAGCTTGGAAAAAGCAATTTGATGCCAACTGGCTCAGTGATAGCCACTCTTACCAGAAGAAAGCATTAATTAAAAAAGAGAAAGAAAAACCTGCAGCCTTCTGAGTAATGGACCTTATGTACCAGCCGTTACATGTCATGCAAGAAACACATTCATAATACAAGAGGCAAAGTAGTTCAGCAGACTATACATAAAGTTGATGAGGCACTAGTTGTTGTTGGCCAAAGACTAATGTGTAAGTAATAATATAATTGTATAAGAATAGTTGGGGGGTTCCAGTTGCCTTTGGTTACAAAAGAAACAGCACATACTCGTTTAAACACAGAAATTGCAATTCTTGCTCCTTTTGCACAAGAGTGCCAGCTAGCCGAATTATAGATACCCGTAGCAGTTTTGCAGGTTGAGTAAAGTAGGTGGTTTTGTGGTGTAGCCTATGGCCATGGTCAAAGGTGAAAGAGCCCATAACATTTGCTGCTGTAGAAACTTGGTGGGATCATACAAGTAGCGGGCTGGTTGTTACTTCATTCGCTGTCCTCATGCTTGCTCTCCAAGCTTCGAGTGCCTAGATGTGCTTCATGCTTTGTTACTGGGTGTGTGCAGGTGCTCAGCAACGGCTTCCTACGGATTGATCCGGTGCGCCGTGAAGATGAAGGCAACTACACTTGCGTTGTCAAGAACCAGTATGGCACTGCCAGCAGCACTGGTGCCCTTGTCGTGCTGTGTAAGTCATTGCAGGACAGCTGCTGTAACCTTGTTGGCAGCATTAGTTTGAAGCAACAGTGATGACATGTTTATAGAAGAAGAGCGGTGGGTTTCGAGCCTATTGTTTGGAGTAAATAAGAAAGTTGGAGCAAGTTCATGTGGAAAACTAAGCTTGGTTATAACAGTTGTTAGACTCAACAAAGACCACCGGTTGTTCTATTATACGACCCACTACGAGCAGGTATTGAGGCATGAGTTAGCGTCGGGACTTGGTTCCTAAAAATGTTGCCGTTTAGATGCACGTGAGTTGGCTTCAAGTGCCATGTCCACCGTCAAAATTGCTTGCGTTGATTTTTGCTTGTAGTTATAAAGAAGTAACCACAATCCCCAAGCAAGCATTTGAATCTAACTCGGGATTCCACCACTCCAAATCGGTGAGGGGAAAGTACAATGCTTCCGCACTGCATTGTAGTCAAGCTTGACACATGCATTCGACAGAAGTAAGGCAATACACTACAGAAGTGCTAGTTGAATCTATGCCCCCTCAGCAGAGAAAGAAGGAGTCATGTGCTGTGAAGTTGCTGCAATTTGAAAGGACTTATGGAGGATGTGTATTCACTCCAAATCAAAAGGTGGCAACAAGTTCTCCACTGTGGATGGAACAAGATAATGCACACCAGATTGACCAGTGGCATACACCTTAGAGAGATAATAAAAAAGGTAAACAGAGTCATATTACAGTCAGTGTCCGATTTTTCGTACTCCCTCGGGACTGCAAAAACGTCAGAAAAATCAGGCAGTCTGAAAAAATGAATGCATGTCTTTTACTGCCCCCAAGGGCTCAAATCTCCACAGGCACGTCCGAAATAGCTCTGAAGGCCTGCCAGTAGACTTATTACGTATAGCGGTGCTTGTACTGTGATAGCAGACAGCAGGTGCACGTGTGTCCGGTTAAGGAATGCATACCGTGTCCCGTGACAATTGCCCCTTCCCACTCTTGGTATGCTTCACTGCAATACTTTGCGTATGCTTCACTTTCGTAACAGTGTTGTATAGATGCGAAGCTGACTTTAGGGGACCGGCATGATGCAATGCGCTTTCCGAGCTTTCAAGACATTGTCGAGGATTACAAAAATGGAGTCGGTGCCATAGCTAACATTGGGAAATTTTTTCAATGAAAAACACTGCACTGAACAGAAAGAAGCTTGGTAGCGAACGTCGAAGCAGCTAGGCCTAGCATTGCCAAGGTGGTGGCTACGGCTGCCAGCGGATCTGCGTGTGAGAGTACTGATTTGAGGAGGCGAGATAATCAAAATGGTGGCAGTGGTGCCTATGATTAATGCCGTTCCGAAGCTTATGTCATAGCAAAAAGTCGAGAAAACCAGGCGGCGAAAGTTTTCTGCATCCGAAATTTCAGAGGTTCTTATGCAATTGACCCTCCGGGGTACGTGGCACTGCCACGAAAGAGTCTGAATTATTGGGCATGTCCGAAAAATCGGCTGTCCAGAAAATCGGTCATTGACTGTAGTAAATTACATTTCTACAATGCAGTCCAATGTGTTTATAACAAACTTGATAGTTCCATGAAAAATGCTCATTTTATCAGTACTTCGTTGTATATGTGGACTTGCCCGCCAAAATGCACAAAAATTAATGTGGCATTGGCCGTTACGATTCAACACCACTTTGGTACGAAAGTGGGAGTTTCAATACCTTTATCTTTATTCCTGGCACTTTCTCGCAACCTAGTTGCAAATTTTGAACGATGATCTAAAGAATGAAATGTGGCATAGTACCATTCGAATTGGTGCCCAGTTTCGATCACCATTCATTTAGAAACTGCAAATGCAGCCACCACCATTTTTCTATGGGAGCTTGTGATTTATCATCAGGTATGGATGACTGGTAGGTATTGTGGCATGCCGCCATTTTTGAAAGCTCTTACTGTTACTGCTGAGCATTCGCCGCATTGTTCTGAGCAAACCGCCAGCATTAAAATTGGGTTTTCTATGTTGCCTTGGCTAAAAAATATGAAGTTAGAAAGGTAAAATGTCACCGTGAACGGTATCACTATGTTGCTTCGCCGGAAAAAGTAAGAAGTTTGAATGGTAGAGCGTCATCACAAACGGTTATTGGGAATCAATGTCAACGTAAACAAAGCATCAACGAACTGTTATTTCCCCATAATGGCATAGTAACCGCCAAACCTTTGCAACTTTGTGTGGCAGAGGTGTGCCATGCCGCGTTCACATCTACTTGGGCCGCATGAACGTCGACAGCGCTGATAACTATGGTTCAGTGGCCATTGTTCCAAATCATCCAAATAGGCGCAGTACATGTGATGATGCACGGAGAACTACGCAAGAGAATCGCACCGGCGCATGTGTCGTTGAAATCTCAAGAGGCCACTGCCTCCACAGCCACTGTACTACCCTGTCCACTGTACTGCCCCCCTGGAGACATGCTTTGAAGCTGAATGACCTTACTTGTGGCTTCAGAAATCGACGCACAGCACTCACTCTTCTTGAAGGTCGTATCTTTGTCATGGTTGGACACATGCATCCAGTTTGGTCGTGCTTCCGTGCTTGGGAACTTCGCGGGCACCCTTTTTTTACTGTGACCAAGTCTAAATTGTTCATTGTAACATTACGATGCATTCAAAAATTTTCATTACATCTGGATGTAGTTTCAAGATTCAAGGCTGTAAAATTGTAAGTACACTGAAATGTGGTTGTTATTACTCATGTCGTGTCGGGGATCGTTATGAGTGTTTTCAACTGTACAAAAAAAGGCACTCGCACTGTGAGGGGAAGCTTGATAAACCAAAAAAGAGAGCTTTTGTTGAAATGGAGCACGCTCCATCACACGGGGCCAACAAGGCTTTCCGGAAAAGAACAAGTGCGTCAGCCACCTGATTGCCACTTAAATTCATTGCCCCGTCATTTGGCAGTGGACACATATTGCATGGCATGCACACACCTTCGCCTTCTTCTTATTTCTTTCTTTGCCATTGAATGTAATAGGTGACACATGCGTTGAACATAGCAGACAACAAACATGAACTTGAACACAGTTGTTGCTGCTAAGGACGTACCATCGTAACCTGATAACGACGTCCATGCAGCATTGCCACGCAGCGTGGAGTCCCCTCCCCCAAAGGTGGTGGCCACGGTGGGGAGCCTGGAGGAGCTGCACTGCCATGCACTGGCACCGCACATGCTCGACCTCTCCTACATCTGGCTGCACAACGACCTGCGCATACATCCACACGAGTGGCCCCAGTATGGCGTGGTCAGTGCTGGGATGGAACCCCTCCTTTTCTTCTTTTAAAATGAACCTTTCTTTGACTACCCCACCAGGGTTTGTTGTAAGTAAGTAAATTTCTCGCTGAATGAAAGTGGACAAAACGACAACTTACCTCTGGTGGGAGCCGAACCTCCACCTTCAGCATTATGCATGCGATGCCCTACCATGGCCATCTGTGGCACTGGCTAACACTCCCAGAGCCACTTTTAGTACACATACACAAATACCCAAGTTGTGGAGGTTGTCCTGAATTAAATTGTATTCAGCTACATGAAATGACAACTATTGCATGCGTCTGCTTTGTCTTCATTAGTCTTCTAGCGCTTGGCAGGATAGATAAGAGGAGGAAGGAAAAGGCGCATCTCTCTGCTTCACTACCGGGGAGTGCAACTTCTTCAAACGAATACAACTCACACTTCCTTTTCTTCTCAAAAGTACATTGCTCGCTCATATTTGCAAACACCATGCAAAACAGTGCAACATTTACTGTGTGTTATGTTTTGCCAGATATTGCACCACTGCTTCGCATTCGGGCTGAAACTGCAATTTTATCAGTTATATGAACACTCCAGGCGAATCTGCCGTTGTTGTTGGCCAAGTGGGATAAGATCGCGGCTGCGAGCCGTAAGCTGTAGGTGCAGGGGAAAGCATGCAAGGGTGAGCTGAAAAGGATAGTGGCTTGTGGCGGCGGCGTTTTCTCACGTGCGCAGGAGTACAAAAGCAGGGAAGGTGCACGGCAACTTTTTGCACTTGCTAGGGGGGAGCGGGGAGATGTGCGCGTGCTAGGGAAGAGGGAAAGGAAGTGCGCGATTCTGCTTCTACTCCAGCCATGGCTGCGAATTGCTCAGCTGAGCTCAGCCGTGCCCTCACTATCTTGGAGGTAGCCTGCGGTAGGTTTGAACTCTAGCCGACCTGAGAAAGCTGATGGCTTCGTGTGTGCTGTGCCCTTGCGTGCCAAGTTTGCGCTGAAGTGAAAGGCAGCATGAAGGAGAATTCCCTCGCCACTACTGCCGCTCTTCGTCACGTCAGTGTTCTGACAGTGAGTGTCGTCGAGCCAGATGTGCTCATGTTTGCCTGTGCGCACATGACACTGTGCTTGTGAATTTAGTTATTAAGCGGATGTTTGAAGCAGTTTATACAACTGATAAAACAACTAACCTTACTGCGCATATCTGTCTAATAATTTGCTACCCGCCGGGGTAGCTCAGTCAGCTAAGGCGTTGCGCTGCTGAGCTCGAGATCGCGGGATCGAATCCCGGCCGCGGCGGCCGCATTTCGATGGAGGCGAAATGCAAAAACGCCCGTGTGCTTGCGTTGTAGTGCACGTTAAAGAACCCCAGGTGGTCGAAATTATTCCGGAGCCCTCCACTACGGCGTGCCTCATAATCAGAACTGGTTTTGGCACGTAAAACCCCAGAAAGAAGAAGTCTAATAAGTTGCTATTGCAATCAATGCATTGCCTTTCAGGCGAAACTGGGAAATTTTTATTCTACTAACATCGAAAAAGAGATTGTGCTTACTTACGCATTCATTGAAAATAAATTTTTAAAGATTGCATTTTTTCATTGTTTGCGTCATTCATCAAACACTTCGCACTGTTATTCGCCTGGTGTGACCAAAAAAAAAAAGGAATTTCTACCACTGAAAGTGCACCAGTAAGCTGGACAGCCTTTTGTATCCACAGTGTATGCATAACTCACGTTGGTACCAACACCAAATGCAGGGTTACCGGCCAGGCTACCTGGTCATCTACAACGTGAGCTTCGCAGAGGCTGGCCACTACACCTGCATAGCCAAGACATCGGTGGGCAAAGTGTTTGCCAACACTGAGCTGCTGGTTCTAGGTGAGTGTGTGTGTTAGTTGCAAACAATGTACCTCCGGGATTTCTTGTTTAATTCTTTCTTTAGTAACCCTGCTGCTGATATTAGTGTGTTGGCAGGCAGGCAACATTGTTGCATTTGACTCGCACCAAAATGTGGCTGCTGTGTCTTGGGAAACAATGACCTGCTGGTTCCACCACATAGCCACTGTGGTGGGACCACTAATAGTGCTGTAATCAGTGAAGGTGGCCAGCTTTCTACAATTTTTTCTAAATGCAATTAACCAGCGCAGCCATCTTGAACAGTGTGCGTGGAAATATGGTGTGCAAGCCGTATTGTTAATTAAAATAAGCCCAATTTATTAGCTTGATAAACACTTTGGGTGATATATCCCGCTTGTTTTGGGCTATTCTTGTACAAGCCAGGCCACTTAATGGGGCGTCAGAGGGCGGTCTTCTTGTTGGCATGGATCGATTGGGTCACTCAGCCACCAAGCGACCTTTCTGTGCGACCTTCGTGTTGCAGGTCCCCCGGGTCCCCCTGGTGCAGTGCTTGGCCATTCTTTCAACGCTACTTCTGGCTTTGTTGAGTGGGCTGACGGCACTAGTCATGGCAGCCACATCACAAGCTATGCCATCGAAGGCCGTACCAACCACAACGGCAGCTGGAGGGAACTGCGGAGTAAGTGCCAGAACTCGCATTTGTTCTGTTTCAGTGTCATGGAAATATAGAAAATAGAGAGCACTAAACACACTTTCAACAAGCAAGACAAGGGCAGGCAGTAGGGCCCTGCCGCAATGAAGTGATAACGTTATTGTAAAAAGTTTAAGGCCGTAAACAAAAATTCTGCTTCCAACAGTTGTTTTCTTTTCACCCTTCCATGTACATTGATACATGAATAAACTGATTGAATGATTGATTCATTGATTGACTTAAGCTTTCTTAAACGCGACACATTTAATTCATATTGCTTCAGTGGCCATCTACTGAGAGTGTTTCTGAACCCGCCGTGGTTGCTTAGTGGCTACGGTGTTGGGCTGCTAAGCACGAGGTCGCGAGATCGAATCCCAGCCATGGCGGCCACATTTTGATGGAGGCGAAATGCGAAAACACCTGTGTGCTTAGATTTAGGTGCGCATTAGAGAACCCCAGGTGGTCCAAATTATTCCGGAGTCCCCCACTGCGGCGTGCCTCATAATCAGGTCGTGGTTTTGGTACGTAAAACCCCATAATTTTTGTGTCTGTGTTTTACATGTATTGGAATAGGAACTCAGAGTTTGCCTCAGGCCAAAGCTTCCTCTTGACTGGATACTCCTTTTCGGCATCTCTTTACTATTCCTTCTTCATGAGCCTATAAGTGGAACATTTTGATGACCGAGGCACGCCCTCACAATTGCAGTTTCCATGTATGCTTAGCACGCCCAGGCCTCGCTGGTCTTATTTAAACACTTTTGGCACATGGCACTGAGAAAAAGGAGTCATTTCAGCTTGCTAAAATGCAAGTTGGATTATTCAAAGTCTGTAAATTTCTATTAGTGATCACAAGTGTTACAGCAGCAGTTAAGCAAAATATGAACTGCCATTTTTCAGTGCCAGCGATGACATGGCATTGCTATTGCATTCTTGGTTATTAATGCTTCAGTATTTATCAGGTCTTTCTATGGGTCTAGAATTCAAGATGCTGATGGGTTTTTAGCAGTCGGTGAGGACGGTGCCTTCTGACAAGGGAGAAGGAGAGCAGGGATTTCAGGCATTACATTTGCTCATGTGTAGCATGAGAATTTTTAAGTGAGTTCTTTTTTTTTGTGATTTTTTTACAATACCAAGACTTGCAATACTTTGCCAAAAAAAACCACGTATTTTGCATTAAGAAGTGGTGCAAATCATGCACGCATATATAAGTGCTTTTTTTTTTGTCTGTTTCAGACGTGACGTATGCCCCAGCTTCAAAGCACCACACATCAGGCAGGCGAGAGATTGAGCTCGGCAATGTGCTGTCACCGTGGAGCAAGTACGAGTTCCGGGTGATTGCTGCCAACTTGCTCGGCGTTGGCCAACCATCTGATCCCAGCCCACAGTACAACACGGCCGTGGACCGGCCGTACATTGCCCCGCGCAACGTTGGCGGCGGAGGGGGCAAGGCTGGGTCGCTCACTATTACGTGGACGGTGAGCCAGCTGCTACATCTGATGTTAACGACTGACAAGACTGGGTGTCGTTGAAAGAAAACAATGCAGTAATTCTAGCTCGCCAGTGTAGGAGGAGTACAGTAGAACATCGTAAACACGATCCCGTTACGTACTACTCTTGGAGCCAACGTTCTCGATCAAGGACATTAAAGATGACCCAATACAGTTACACTTCTTTTTTTTACAGATTCACACTTTCCCAGAAAACATGATATTTCAACACCAATGTTCAGTACATTGTCAAACTGCAATCGCATTATATGTTTTCTGGCCGGTAGATACCATGTAAACAAGAAAAGGCATGATGTGCATGCAATTGATAACAGTAACCACCCGCCAAAGCAGTGCTTCCCTGCAACACTCACCCGTCCATCCGACATGAAAACGCTGGTGTGCACTCAGTTTCCTATTGCGGTACCATAAAATCACCTTCCGAGTTGTCGCATTCACATTTCATTGCGATAAGCTTCTTCTTCACCTATCTGTTTCAAAGCGCACGGGGCAGCCGTTGGAAGCATACTGCACACTTTTGATAGTCGATAGCCCAGACGCTCCACTGTTCTCTTCTGCTAGCGGCATGAAGTGAGCGTCATTTTTCGCTCTGGCGGCATAGTAGGCATTGTATTCTGGCATCTTCTACTAACTCGATTTCGTTTTGGTATGTCGCAATACCAGTGTCGTGCCCGAACGATTCACGCCGAGTAGGTACATCAAAACTTACCACTAAAATGCTGCGCTCGAAGAAGCTGCCAACCCGGGTTGAACTCAAGGAGTGCAAACATAATCTTGCTGAATCCGTAAGAACAGTAATGCCCGTTTTGGGCTGCTTGGGCCCCACGAGCTTGGCACGCGTTGGCGTCTCGTGGTGCAACGATTTGCATAGATGTTTACTACAGTTGAGTGCAGAATTTTTCAGTGACTCCAGATCGTACGTTTTCTCAGGTTGGTACATTATTTCTGGCTTTTTTTTTTTTTTTTCAAAGCGTATGGACGATGTTCTACTGCAGTTCTTCGATGAGACAAGCTCACAAATTTAGGACGTTCTACTCACTGCACACAGATATCGAGTTATTTATTGTCCGTAATGAACTTTGAGGCCTGCGGCATTTGCAAGTGCAGTCCCATGAATTGAAGCAGATATGATCTGTCTACCTGCCAGTATGTTTCAACGCATTGTCAAAGATATGAATGTTATTACCATATTTACTCACATAATGAACACACTTTTTTTCCCGAAAAATATGCACAAAATTAGGGGTTCGTTCATTATGCGGGGAAAAAATTTTGAGGGATTTTTTTTTTCGCGGCTCTTAAAACATAGCAGTTTCACCCTAAAGGCAAACCATCGATTGCGATAGCAAATGTGTAGGCTGCTATACGAAGTGAGGATAGTAGTGTTATCAGCCATATAAACTTGAAAACATTCGATAACGATCTAGATTAACAAGCTTGCGCGCACAGGCAAACATGAGTACATCACACTCGATGACCACGGACACTCGCTGTCAAAACGCGAGCGTGAGCAAGTGCGGCAGCAACAGAGAGCGAAGTGACCTTCGTGCCGTGTATCACTTGAACGCAAACTGAGCAGCGAGACCGCAGCGCGCACAAAGGTATAAGCCGCTGTCGCACTGCTAGACTCAGCCCCCGATGCAGATCGCTTTCAACATACCGTAGGGCACGCACGGCCGCACAATGCGCAGTTGCTGCGCCGCCGCCCCCCTCCCCTCCCCTGGCGCCATGTGCGTGACAGAATACAGCACATTTCCTCCCTGCTTTCCTCCCTCGAACGCGGGAGATAGAGCCGCGATCGTCAGCGCCGACTGCAATAATGCGCCTGGAGTGTCCATATGATAGCTATCGGAATAAAAGTAGGAGACACATGGTACGATTCGGCGTCCGATACAATCGAACCCGCCGGACGTCATATTGGATGTGAAATCGTACCTTGTCCCTCCTACTTCACGGCAGCAAGTTCAGGGTGCGTTTATTATGTGGGAGAAAAAAAATACAAATTGGGACTACTAAAGTTGGGGGTGCGTTCATTGTACGAGTGCATTCATTACGCAAGTAAATACGGTAATGACTGCAACATTTCTATGGCCCATACTCGCATATGCATAGAAGAAAAGAAAGTATGAAAAGAAGGAAGGAAAGGTCATAAAAGAACAGAAAGCATTTGGAAAGGTTGTGGGGTCTCAGGGTCGCACAGGAGTACCGACCACCGCAGGTTCAAGCTTAGCGAGCCACAGGGCTGCTTCAGCTGTGGCCTCTAGCGCACCACTGTGCACAAGCTCAGGTCACAAGGGGCTACCGAGCGAAGCACGGAATAACACAGTATTGCCCTGAGTTAACTGAAACTGTTTATTGTCTCCGGCGGCACCCAACACTGCACAAACGCCCATTACCGAGGTGGCGCTGGAACCAAAGGCATCCCGCACCAAGGGCAAAAATACAGACAGGGGCGCCTACAGCACATCGCTGTGAGAGCACAGGCTCAAGCTGGCACACGCCGCTAGGAAAAGTCCCAACGGCTATGCTACTTGCTCTCACGATAACCAATGGGCCAACTTGCGAGAGTTGGCCCATTGCCAGAACTTGCCTGAGCGACGTGGGCACCCTCACAGTAAACTACCGCGAATGGAGCGCCACCGCTGAAACCGGTTGCGAGTGGAATGGGGAGAGGCGTAGGGACGGCAGAACAGGTGAATGGCCGTGCAATGGCGCCGGTGCATGCCTCAATCCCCACAAGGTCTCTGCATCTTTTTAGTAGGTGCACATCTAAACTGCCAGTATTGCTTCTTTCATTTCCCTTGCTTTCTTAATGCCTTGTGCACTGTTGTGCAGTCATGCCTGTACTGCACTTCTCCCTCACCTTCACTGAATGAGGGGAGAGGGGATTGCACATTGCCACGTCCTTCAGCATGGCAAGGAGGTCAAAAATGAAGAAGGAAGGTTTTCAGGGCATATGCAGACAGCATCGGTGACGATTGTGGAGACAGCTGTTAGCTGCAGAAGTGAAGAAACGGGGAGAAACGGAATAGTCCTTGTGGGGGAATTTCGCAGTAGACAAATGGTTAATACAGTGTTCACAGATGCATGTGATTGCAGTCTGTTTCTCAGTTCTAATCCATAAATTTTTGTTAGAAGGAATGCTTTATTTTGTTTACAAGACACAGAAGAAGCAAGTTACAGAATGAACAATTGGGTACACAGGTGTAACGATCAACTTCGAAAACAGCAACAAGTAAGCAGAGTAATGGCGTGGTACCTTACTAGAAATACTCCAAGTGGTAAGGTGCACAGTGCACCATCGAGGCTGTTACATAATTCTATTCTGGCAGGCAAAAAGAAAGAGAGAATTTGTGACAGAACAGGGTCCTTGCAATTTTTTCCATGCAGCCGCTGTCGCCGGAGGAGTGGAACTCACCGGAAATCTGGTACCGCGTGTACTACCGACCATCTGGGG
Source organism: Dermacentor silvarum (assembly GCF_013339745.2). Lineage (NCBI taxonomy): Eukaryota > Metazoa > Arthropoda > Arachnida > Ixodida > Ixodidae > Dermacentor > Dermacentor silvarum. Next base: position 77,176,694 of record NC_051163.1, on the reverse strand, counting down.
ACCGAAGCGAGCCGAGAAAGAAGGACCTCCGCAAGCTGGGAAACATGGGCCTGTACGTGGTGCCTGTTGGCGAGGAGAACTACTTCTCACCGTATGAGGTAAGCACCCGTGACATCAAGCACAGTGAACTCTGTTTTGCGAGGAACTCTGCTTAAGCCCAGTTTCTTTGATGAGCTGAACAGTTGTAAAGTATGGCGGGAATCCTCACAAATTATGGGCACTGAGGGAGCCAATGGCAATGCATACGTGTTGCCATTAATCAGTGCACTTCAAGCAGACCATCTAACTCTGCAGATCACTAAGGAATTGCTTGAAGAGAAAGCATCGGGTAAAGAAAGGGTTTCCATTGTACCGGCCAGTGTACGGGGGCGGCCACAGCATCTGCTATAACCTGCTAGACAGCCACAATGCACAGACTGCCAAAGCGTATTGTCATAGGCACCTTCCGTATTCGTATGTTATCATGCGCAGTCATGAAATAACTAGAATCATTGTTATTAGGGGAGTGCGAATGCCGAATAGTATATTTCGAATCGAATCAAGAAAAGAAAGCCGAATATTGAATGTCGGAAAAGTTTTCACAAAATTTAATGCTTACACAGGCTGGGCAAGAAAAAATTCCGTGTCACATGCTCGGGAGTCTCCTAGCATTACTTAAGGCAAATAGTTGTAGAGCCAGTCTTGTTCTTGGGCACCTCTGTCGCGATTGCCATTGCGTGCTGGCATTGGCCGCAATAGTCATGCTATTCGCTGCTGCTTGGTGCAGGTTCAGGTGCAAGCGGTGAACGTGGTGGGCGAGGGCCCCATCTCGGAACCAGAGATTATCTACTCAGCCGAGGGCATGCCCCAGGTGCAGCCCTCAGGCGTGTATGCCGTGCCACACAATTCCACTGCCCTTAACGTCACTTGGACTCCGCTGGACATTACCCGTGAGAAGATTCGAGGACGCCTTATTGGACACCGGGTGAGTGGCTGCACCTGCTACACTGTTTGTGAGTTTAGAAATCGAGTATCTACTTTGTGAACTTGTGTCACCTCCACCGTGATCTTCAGCTCCGTGTGGTGGTGAACACTACACTGCGTTCCTGGGAATAAGGGACGCAAAATGTAAGGGCACTAATTATGTTCGTTGCGGCTGTGAAGAAGTTGTCAAATACAGTAAACCCTTCTTAACTCGAACTCTGTTATGTCAAATTATCGGACAAGTCAAATTTTTTTCCCTGGCACCGTGTCAACTCTATGGGTTTTTCACCCCTTATCTCGAAACGCCACTGCGCTGAACTCCGGATGTCTCGAAACCTAGACTGCGAAAATTCTAAAAAAAAAGACAGTACCGAAATGTTTTCTTGTACTTGCTTGCGCAGCTGTGGTATTGCCAAAAAGTGAAACCGGGGCCGGTATTTTTTAGCAATGCCTTTTCCGATGCTAATGCCTTTTCGTGCTTTTTGCACTTGGTCAGCAGTCAGAGCGACGGTCCGCTCACGTTATCAATGAAATCAGCCAGCCGCGAGCAGTGGATGATAAGACTACCGTAGAATAAAGCATAACACATCCTACAAAATACCGGCCCGGGCCTGCAATTTTGTCCCAATGCCTTTTGATTCTACTTCACCCTCATCTACAGTTCTTGGCCAGCTGATCCCATCGATTATGCTGGCGGAGCCTCGCTATCACCGCTGACGCATGCAAAGAGTAGCATCAGCCACAGGCGAGCACGCCGCCACTTGTAAACATGCCAGCCACGCACGGCAGTGGCGAGCGCTTTCCCGTGACGTTTGCTCACAACGAGCGGCATGGCGCTTTCGAGAGATACAGATGTTGAAGCCATTGTTCAGCTGACTGCAAATGGCGAAAACGATTTTGGAAGCCGGAAATACGTCATAGACGTCAAGCTTTAGACACCACCTAGTGTCCAGAGGTGAACAATGGCCTCGAGATCTGTGTGTTTATCTGGAGGGCGCAGTCGTTCAGGCGTGGCTTTGGCTTTTTGGGCGCTGTTGGCAGTTGTTCCCTTGCTCTTTTCTGTGTTGCATACTGCCAGTGCGATAGCTTATCCGGTGCTGTTCATTTTCGCGCTTTGTTAGTGGTCAGAATGACACTCTGTGGAGGTTATTCTCGCTCAAAAACTCCAGGAAACTGAGCACGTTCTAGAGATTTTTGCGTGACTCGGTTTCGAACACAGAGTCAACATGCATCTGCATTTGCGCTTATACGTGCGAGGTACGCCATTGCCTATATATAACCGACGTGTTGATCTCCGCGCTCGTCGACACAATGACCAGTATGTCTATACAAAGCATCCTCGCACCTATGCACATAATATCGCAAAAATTATCTACTAAAAGTACCACTCCTGGCACATTAAGCTTTGTGAGGAAGTAGGTGGTTACTGGTGCCATATTGTAAAGGCATCATGTTGGCTTTACACGCTGGTTATGCTTATATTTTTGTGAATTCGGCTATCTCAAAACTCCACTTATCTCGAAATTTTTTCCAGGTTTTAGTACTTCGAGTTAACGAGGTATTACTGTATTAGTAGACGACACTGTTAAATTTAAGGAGAATCGAAAGCATTTCACATCGGCATTTTCGCATTTTGTGCCCATTAAAACCTGGCTGCCGCAGCTGTGAATCAAACCCAAGATCTTGTGCTCAGCAGCACAACACCACAGCCACAGACCCACCACGGTAGCTCAGGCTCATTTTGATGCGCCACTGTGTTACCTGGGGCACATCGAAGCCTCACATTCCTTCACGCTCACTGCCCACATTGCTGTCTCTCGTGCAGATCAAGTACTGGCGCAGCGACCTGGACCCACAGCTGGACTCCCTGATTCTGCTCAAGCGAGGCATCGAAACTGGGGCCTCATCGTGGGTCTGCAACCCAACACGGAGTACCGGGTGGCTGTCATGGCGTACAACGAGGCTGGATCAGGCCCGAAGAGCGGTTCTTTGTGGCCAAGACGTTCAAGGCCGCACCCCTGCGACCCCCGACGAGCGTCAAGGTGCTCGCCCTCTCTCCCACCAGTGTGCGTGTCACGTGGCGAGGCTGTTGGTGCCGTCCATAGAAGAGAGTCTATCAGTGAGGTCTGCTTGGACTCTGGACCAATCCGAAGGCCAGTGCTATTCTGGTCCATGAAGCTCCACTCTGGTTCATGGCGCTACGATTGAACTGCCATTGCCGCTTGGGAGGTTGCATGTGGCTTTGTCATGCTCATTCACATTAAGCATCACAGCATTGCGATGTGCACCTATGGCGAGTAAACATTGTTTATCTGTTTTTGAGCTGTACTGGCTCCTCTACAGCGGCGCAGTGGGCATGTGTGCCTCTAAAAAGTGTGCACATTGAACATTGGATTACACAGGTGATTATCCTTAGACTTTCCGGGAATCCATTGTCTAGCTGATTAAGAGAGAATAAACTTTATTCTGAGCTAG